>NW_027099727.1:0-12000 GCF_031753505.1 Anomalospiza imberbis | reverse complement strand
TTTTTTTTTTTTTCTTCCAGTGGGCGTGACGTCAGCGCGGTTTGTGACGTCATTTTGCCAGTGAAGGGGGGGAAGGGGGGGGGGGAAATGGGAAAATGGGGAAAAAAGAGGGAAAATTTGAAAAAGGGGGAAAAAATGGAGGTAAAAGAGGGGAAAATGGGGGGAAAACTGGGGAAATGGGGAAAAAAGAAGGGGAAAGAAGGAAAATTGGAGGGAAAGAAGGAAAAATGGGAAGAAAGAGGGGAAAAAGAGGAAAATGGGGGGGAAAGAGGGAAATAGGAAAAAAGGGGGAAAAGAGGGGGGAAAGACGGAAAAAATGGGGGAAAGGAGGGAGAAAAAGAAGAAAAATGGAAAAAAAACCAGGGAAATGGGGAGAAAAGAAGGAAAAATGGGGAATGTGGGAGAAAAGAGGGGGGAAAAGAAGGAAAAATGGGGAAAAAAGAGGTGAAAATGGGGAAAAGGAGGGGGAAAAATGGGAAAAATGGGGGGAAAGATGGAAAAATTGGGGGGAATTGGGAAAAAGAGGGGAAAGATGGGAAAATGGGGAAAAAGAGGGAAAATGGGGGAAAAGAGGGGGGAAAAAGAAGGAAAATTGGGGGAAATTGGGGAAAATAGGGGAAAGAAGGAAAATGGAGAAAATGGGAAAAAAGAGGAGGGAAAATAGGGAAAATTGGGAAAGGGGGAAAAGAAGGAAAAATGGGGTGAAAGACGGAAAAAATGGGGGAAAATAGGGAAAAATGGGGAAAAGAGGGGGGGAAAAGCAGGAAAAATGGAGAAAGAGAGGGAAAATTGGGAGGAAATGGGGAATAATGGGGAAAATGGGGGAAAAGAGAAAGGAAAATAAGGAAAAATGTGGGGAAAGAAGGGGGAAAAGCGGGAAAATGGAGAGACAGAAAATGGGGGGAAAATGTGAAAATGGGGGAAGAGAGGGGGAAGAAGGAAAAATGGGAAAAAGGGGAAAGAAGAGGGGAAAAGAAGGAAAAATGGGGAAAAAAAGAATGAAAATGGGAAAAAGAGGGGAAAAATGGAAAAATGGGGAAAAAGGGGGGAAATTGGAAAAAAAGGGGGAAATTGGGAAAAAAAGAGGGAGAAAGATGGAAAAATGGAAGGGAAAAAGAGAAAAAGGAAAAAACGAGGGAAAATAGGGAAAAAGGGGGGGGAAGAAGGAAAAATGTGGGGAAAAGAGGGAAAAATGGGGGGAATTGTGAAAATGGGGGGAGAGAAGGGGGAAAAGAAGGGAAATGGGGGAGAAGGGGGAAAATGGGAAAAAAAGAGGAGGGAAAAGAGTGAAAAATTGGGAAAAAATGGGAGAAAGAAGGGAAAAATGGGGGAAAGAAGGAAAAAATGGGGGAAAAGAAGGAAAAAATGGGGAAAAGAAGGAAAAATGGGGGAAAAGAAGGAAAAATGGGGGTAAAAGAGGGAAAATGGGGGTAAAAGAGGGGAAAAGGAGGGGGAAAAGCTGGGGGAAATGGGAGGAAAGAGGGAGAAAAGGGACAAAAATGGGAATACACGGAATTTTGGGATGGAGATTCTCTGGGAGCCGGGGATTTTCAGATCGTCGTGGGTTTTTTTTTTTTTTTTTTTGGGAATTCTGAGGCGCCGATGGAAATTTTCCAGACCCTTTTCCAGAGCCCGGACGAGGGCTGGCAGGTTTTCACCTCGGCGCAGGCTCCGGACGGGAAATGTCCTCTGCACCGCCGTGATTCCCGTGCAGGGATCCTGCTCCCGGGACCTGCGCAGCCTCCAGCTCCGGCAGCTGCTGGAAAAGGTCAGGAATTCCCAAATTAGCCCCGTGAACCGCCCATTCCTTCCTGGACGGGAAGGGGTTAATGGCGGTGGGGTTCGGTAAGGAATTCGTTGGTGCGGCGATGAAGGGGGTTAATTGGTGCGGGGAGGGCGGGGATTTGGGATTGGGGTGAAAATCCCTTGCGGGATTTCCAGGGATGAGGATCCCAAAAATCCTAAAATCAACAAAATCCCCAAATCCCCAAAGTCCCCAAATCCCAAAATCCCAAAAATTCCCAAATCCCAAAAATCCCAAAATACCCAAATCCCCAAAATCCTCAAATCCCCAAAATCCCCCAAAATCCCCCAAAATCCCCAAAATCCCCAAAATCCCCAATCCCAAAAATCCCCAAAATTCCCAAAATCCCCAAATCCCAAAATCCCAAAATTCCAAATCCCAAAAATCCCCAAAAATCCCCAAAAATCCCCAAAATCCCAAAAATCCCCAAAAATCCCCAAAAATCCCCAAATCCCAAAAATCCCCAAATCCCCAAAATCCCCAAAATCCCCAAATCCCGAAAATCCCAAAATTCCCAAATCCAAAAATCCCCAAAATCCCCAAAATCCTAAAATCTCAGCATCCCAAAATCCCAAATTTTTCCCCCATCCCTGGGAATATCCCCGTTTTTCCTCTGTTTTTTTGGGGATTTCTGGGATTTCCAGGGCCAAAAATTAATGACCATGATTAACCCCCTTAATGACCATGATTAACCCCATTAATTACCAGGATTAACCACATTAATTACCATGATTAACCCCATTAATGACCATGATTAACCAGATTAATTACCATGAACAACCACATTAATGACCTTGATTAACCCCATTAATTACCACAATTAACGCATTAATGACCAGGATTAACCCCATTAATTACCATGATTATCTCCATTCATGACCACAATTAACCCCATTAATTACCACGATTGTCCCATGAATGACCAGGATTAACCCCATCAATTACCTTCATTAACGCCATTAATTACCTTGATTAAGGCCATTAATGACCCCTCCAGGTGCAGAACATCTCCCAGTCCATGGAAGTCCTGGATCTCCGCACCTTCTGGGACCTATTAACGAGCAGGATTAACCCCATTAATGACCACGATTAACCCCATTAATTACCATGATTAACTCCATTCATGATCAGGATTATCCTCATTAATTACCATGATTAACTCCATTAATTACCACGATTACCCCATTAATGACCACGATTAACCCCATCAATGACCATGATTAACCCCATCAATGACCACGATTAACCCCATTAATTACCAGGATTAAGCATGTTAATGGCCATGATTATCCCCATGAATGACCAGGATTAACCCCATTAATGACCACAATTAACCCCATTAATGACCACAATTAACCCCATTAATTACCACAATTAACCCCATTAATTACCACAATTATCCCCATGAACGACCACGATTATCCCCATGAACGACCACGATTATCCCCATCAATGACCACAAATAACCCCATCAATTACCTTCATTAACCCCATTAATTACCTTGATTAAGGCCATTAATGACCCCTCCAGGTGCAGAACATCTCCCAGTCCATGGAAGTCCTGGATCTCCGCACCTTCCGGGACCTGCAGTACGTGCGCAACACGGAGGCGCTGATGAAGGGCCTGGACTCGCGGCTCCGCGTGGCCTCTGAGGGCCACAAAGCCCTCAACGCCCGCAGCTTCCAGGTGACAAATTCCCACTTTTTAGCTCCAAAAATTCCCAGTCTTCCAGCTTTTTTTTCCCCGATTTAGTCCATATTTGTCCCTGTTTTATTCCATATTTTTCCCTGATTTATTCCTTATTTCCCCTTGATTTATTCCGTATTTTTCCCTGATTTATTCCATATTTTCCCCTGATTTATTCCGTATTTTTCCGATTTATTCCCTATTTCCCCTGATTTATTCCCTATTTCCCCTGATTTATTCTGTATTTTCCCCTGATTTATTCCGTATTTGTCCCTGATTTATTCCATATTTTCCCCTGATTTATTCCGTATTTTTCCGATTTATTCCCTATTTCCCCTGATTTATTCCCTATTTCCCCTGATTTATTCCATATTTCCCCTTGATTTATTCCGTATTTGTCCCTGATTTATTCCCTATTTTCCCCTGATTTATTCCCTATTTTCCCTGATTTATTCCGTATTTTTCCCTGATTTATTCCATATTTTCCCTGCTTTATTCCATATTTTCCCCTGATTTATTCCCTATTTCCCCTGATTTATTCTGTATTTTCCCCTGATTTATTCCGTATTTTGGGGCCGATTTCCCTATTTTTTTCCACAGGATCTAAAGGCGAATCCTGGGATTTTAGGGCTGATTTTTCCCAATTTTTTCCCACAGGATCTAAAGGCAAATCCTGGGGTTTTGGGGCTGTTTTTCCCAATTTTTTCCCACAGGATCGGAAGGCGAATTCCAGGATTTTGGATTGATTTTTCCCAATTTTTTCCCGCAGGATCTGAAGGCGAATCCCGGGATTTTGGGGCTGGTTTTTCCCAATTTTTCCCCCAGGATCTGAAGGAACAACAAAGTGAACCCTGGGATTTTGGGGCCTTTTTTCCCACAGGATCTAAAGGCGAATCCTGGGATTTTGGGGCTGATTTTCCCCCAATTTTGGGGCTGATTTTTCCCGATTTTTTCCCGCAGGATCTGAAGGAAAAGATGCGGGAGCTGCTGCCGCTGCTGCCAGTGCTGGAGCAGTACAAGGCGGACTCGCGGCTCATCGTGCACCTCAAGGACGAGGTCCGGAACCTTTCCGGAATTCTCCTGGCAATCCAGGAGGAGATGGGAGCCTACGACTACGAGGAGCTGCAGCAGCGCGTGCTGCTGCTGGAGGCGCGGCTGCACGCCTGCCTGCAGAAACTGGGTACAAAAATCCCATTAAAAACCCCCAATTTTGGCTCAAATCCTAAAAAAAACACGGTGGAAATCGGCCCAAAAATCCCCTCTGAAATCCGCCCCAAACCACAAAAAAATCGCCAGAAAGCTCCTCAAAAATCTTCTTAAAATGTCACTAAAATCCCTCCAAAATCCTCCCAAAATTCCTCCCCAAAATCCCCCCAAACTGCCTGTAGAAACTGGGTACAAAAATCCCATTTAAAAACCCCCAATTTTGGCTCAAATCCTAAAAAAAACATGGTGGAAATCGGCCCGAAAATCCTCTCTGAAATCCGCCCCAAACCACAAAAAAATCGCCGGAAAGCTCCTCAAAAATCTTCTCAAAATGTCCCTAAAATCCCTCCAAAATCCTCCCAAAATTCCTCCCCAAAATCCCCTCAAACTGCCTGCAGAAACTGGGTACAAAAATCCCATAAAAAACCCCCAATTTTGGCTCAAATCTTAAAAAAAACACGGTGGAATTCGGCCCGAAAATCCTCTCTGAAATCCGCCCCAAACCACAAAAAAATCGCCGGAAAGCTCATCAAAAATCTTCTCAAAATGTCCCTAAAGTCCCTCCAAAATCCTCCCAAAATTCCTCCCCAAAATCCCCCCAAACTGCCTGTAGAAACTGGGTACAAAAATCCCATTAAAAACCCCCAATTTTGGCTCAAATCTTAAAGAAAACACGGTGGAAATCGGCCCAAAAATCCTCTCTGAAATCCGCCCCAAACCACAAAAAATCGCTGGAAATCTCCTCAAAAATCTTCTTAAAATGTCCCTGAAATCCCCCCTAAAATCCACCCTAAAATCCCTCCAAAATCCTCCCCAAATCCCGCCTAAATTAAGTAAAAAATCCCAATAAAACCCCCCAAATTTTGCCTCAAATCCCAATAAACCTGGTGGAAATCGGCCCCCAAAAGTCCCCTTCAAAATCCCCCCAAAAATTGCCCCAAAAGCCTCAAAAAACCTCTCCAAAATCTGCCCCAAAACCCCAAAAAATCCATCCAAAATCCACTCAAAAATCTCATTTTTCCCCAGTTCTCCAAATCCCTGATTTTCCAATTCCCTGATTTCCCCTAATTCCCATTTCCCCCTGATTTTCCAATTCCCTGATTTCCCCCTAATTCCCATTTCCCCCAAATTTCCAATTCCTTCATTTTTCCCCTAATTCCCATTTCCCCCTGATTTTCCAATTCCCTGATTTCCCCCTAATTCCCATTTTCCCCAACTTTCCAATTCCTTCATTTTCCCCTAATTCCCATTTTCCCCAACTTTCCAATTCCTTCATTTTTCCCCTAATTCCCATTTCCCCCTGATTTTCCAATTCCCTGATTTTCCTCTAATTCCCATTCCCCCCCCAGTTTTCCAAATCCATTATTTCCCCCTAATTCCCGTTTTTCCCCCCGATTTTCCCCGTAACTCCCGTTTTTCCAAACCCCCGATTTTTCTTTTCCCCCCAATTTTTCCAGGCTGCGGAAAGCTGACAGGGGTCAGCAATCCCATCACCATCCGCGCCTCGGGATCGCGCTTCGGATCCTGGATGACCGACACGATGACGCCCAGCGCCGACAGCCGGGTGAGAGCCACCCCAAAAAAAACCAAAAAAAAAAAGGGATTTTCCCCAAAAAATCTCCTGGATTTCGGGGGATTTGGGGACAATCCCGGCACTTTTCGGGCACGGTGATGCCTGAAAATCCATGGATTTGGCACCTGGAAGGGAATCGAAAATCCATCTCAAAATCCATCCCTTAACATCCCCCAAAACTTTCTGGGGTCCTCAAATCTTGGATTTGGGATTTGAGGGGGATTTGGGCAAAATCCCAGCGGTTTTCTGGTGAAAATCCATGGATTTGGCACCTGGAAGGGAATCGAAAATCCATCCCAAAATCTATCCCTTAACATCCCCCAAAACTTTCTGGGGTCCTCAAATCTTGGATTTGGGATTTGAGGGGGATTTGGGCAAAATCCCAGCGGTTTTCTGGTGAAAATCCATGGATTTGGCACCTGGAAGGGAATCCATGAGGCATTTTTAGGCGTTCCCAAATCACGGATTTGGGGTTTGGGGGCAATCCTTGTATTTTCTGGGCACTGTTCCCTGAAAATCCTGGATGGGGGATTTGATCCCGTCTCCAACGGGTTCAGATCCCCACCTTGATGAGGTGTTGGAAGCCACCTTGGAGAAGGTTTTGATCCCACCTTGAAGGGGGTTTGAACCCAGCACTAAGGGGGATTTGGAGCCCATCCCAAAGGGGTTCTGATCCCATCTTGATGGGATTTGGAATCCACCTGGATGGGATTTGGAGCCCATCCCAAAGGGGTTTTGATCCCACCTTGATGGGATTTGGAATGCACCTGGATGGGATTTAGAGCCCATCCCAAAGGGGTTCTGATCCCATCTTGATGGGATTTGGAATCCACCTGGATGGGATTTGGAGCCCATCCCAAAGGGGTTTTGATCCCACCTTGATGGGATTTGGAATGCACCTGGATGGGATTTGGAGCCCATCCCAAAGAGGTTCTGATCCCATCTTGATGGGATTTGGAATCCACCTGGATGGGATTTGGAGCCCATCCCAAAGGGGTTTTGATCCCACCTTGATGGGATTTGGAATCCACCTGGATGGGATTTGGAGCCCATCTCAGAGGGGTTTTGAACCAACCTTGAATGGGCTTGGTGTCATCTCAAAGGGGTTTTGATCCCAACTTGATGGGATTTGGAATCCACCTGGATGGGATTTGGAGCCCATCTGAAATCACTTTTGAACCAACCTTGAAGGGGCTTGGTGTCATCTCAAAGGGGTTTTGATCCCACCTTGATGGGGTTTTTGAGTCCACCTTGAGAAAGGTGGACTTTAAAGGGAAACTTGGAGCCCATCCCAAAGAGGTTCTGATCCCATCTTGATGGGATTTGGAGTCCACCTTGAGAAGGTTTTGATCCTATTTTAACCACATTTTCTCCCATTTTAACCCCATTTTCTTCCATTTTACCCCATTTTCTCCCATTTTAACCCCATTTTTCCTGTTTTAACCCCATTGCCTCCCATTTTAACCCCATTTTCTCCCGTTTTTACCCTATTTCTCCCATTTTAACCCCATTTTCTACCATTTTAACCCCATTTATCCCATTTTAACCCCATTTCCTCCTGTTTTTATCCCATTTTAACCCCATTTTCTCCCATTTAAACCCCATTTTTTCCTGTTTTAACCCAATTGCCTCCCATTTTAACCCCATTTTCTCCCGTTTTTACCCTATTTCTCCCATTTTAACCCCATTTTCTACCATTTTAACCCCATTTATCCCATTTTAACCCCATTTCCTCCTGTTTTTATCCCATTTTAACCCCATTTTCTACCATTTTAACCCCATTTTTCCTGTTTTAACCCCATTGCCTCCCATTTTAACCCCATTTTCTCCCGTTTTTACCCTATTTCTCCCATTTTAACCCCATTTATCCCATTTTAACCCCATTTCCTCCTGTTTTTATCCCATTTTTACCCCATTTTCTACCATTTTAACCCCATTTTCTCCCATTTAACCCCATTTATCCCATTTTAACCCCATTTCCTCCCGTTTTAACCTCATTTTCTCCCATTTTAACCCCATTTTCTTCTATTATACCCCATTTCTCCCACTTTAACTCCATTTTTCCTGTTTTAACCCCATTTCCTCCCATTTTAACCTCATTTTCTCCCATTTTAACCCCATTTTCTTCCATTTTACCCCATTTCTCCCACTTTAACTCCATTTTTTTCCTGTTTTAACCCCATTTCCTCCCATTTTAACCCCATTTTCCCATTTTAACCCCATTTCCTCCCACTTTAACTCCATTTTTCCTGTTTTAACCCCATTTCCTCCCATTTTAACCCCATTTCCTCCCACTTTAACTCCATTTTTTCCTGTTTTAACCCCATTTCCTCCCATTTTAACCCCATTTTCTCCCATTTTAACCCCATTTCCTCCCACTTTAACTCCATTTTTTCCTGTTTTAATCCCATTTCCTCCCATTTTAACCCCATTTCCTCCGGTTTTAACCCCACTTCTCCCCTCCAGGTCTGGTACATGGACGGCTACTACAAAGGCCGCCGCGTGCTGGAATTCCGCAGCCTCACCGACTTCGTCTCCGGCCAAAACTTCGTCCAGCACCTCCTCCCTCACCCTTGGGCTGGCACCGGCCACGTGGTCTTCAACGGCTCGTTGTACTACAACAAATTCCAGAGCAACGTCGCCGTCCGCTACCACTTCCGATCCCGCAGCGTCCTGGTTCAACGCAGCCTCTCCGGCGCCGGATACAACAACACCTTCCCGTATTCCTGGGGCGGCTTCTCCGACATCGACTTCATGGTGGACGAAAACGGACTTTGGGCCGTCTACACCACCAACCAGAACGCTGGGAATATCGTGGTGAGCCGGGTGGATCCGCACACGTTGGAAGTGCTGCGGAGTTGGGATACGGGATACCCCAAGCGGAGCGCGGGCGAATCCTTCATGATTTGCGGGATTCTCTACGTCACCAATTCCCACCTGGCCGGCGCCAAGATTTATTTCGCCTATCACACGAACACTTCCAGCTACGAGTACACGGATATCCCCTTCCATAATCAGTATTCCCACATTTCCATGCTGGACTACAACCCGCGGGAGAGGGTGCTCTACACCTGGAATAACGGCCACCAGGTCATCTACAATGTCACGCTCTTCCACGTCATCAACACGGCCGGAGAGCTGTGATGGACGTTCCCAAGGGGAGAGAGAATTCCCGGCTTTCTTTGTTTTCTATGCTTCCACGCTTCCCCTTTACCGTCCGTGGAATTCCGGAGGGACGCAATGACGAGGCGGAAATTCCCAGTTCTCGGCGTGTCCTAAACTCAAATTCTGCTTTATTCCCATTGTTTCGTACCTAAGTTTCATTTCCCCTCTTTTTAATTTTTTTTTTCCCTTTTTTAAAATATTTTTCCTCTTTTTTAATATTTCTTCCCTTTTTTATCCCCTTTTTCCCCCTCTCTTTCCCCCCTTTATTTCCCCATTTTTTCCCCAGCTCACTGGGGTTTTTTTTTCCCCCCCCCATTTTTCTCCCAGTTCTGCAGTTTTTCTCCCCTCCTCTTCCTCCTTCTGCTTGGTTCTTCTGGAATTCCATCGGATTCATGGCGCATGGAGCTGCTCTGCCTTGGGGTTTTCTGTATTTTTTTGGGGAATTTTGGGGCCAAATTCCATCTTTATTTCAATGGCAAATAAAGAAAAAAAAATCTCTCCGGCCTTTGGTGGGAGTTGATGACTTTCCCCCCCCTCGCCCTCATTGCCCGGTTTTTAATTATTTTTTAAAGTTATTGTTTTATTTTCTCACTCCCAGGGTTTCTCTGATATTTTCTTGCTTTTTTCCTGCCTGTTTTTCCGAAGAGGAAGAGGCAGAAGAGGGGGAAAAAGGATGGAAAAGGGGAAAAGAGGATGGAAAAGGGGGGGAAATGGATGGAAAAGGGGGGAAAGGGTGGGAAAAGAGGATGGAAAAGAAGAAAAGAGAGAAGGGATGGAGAAGTTGGGATGATCCAGAAGGGATGGAGGATTTGGGATAGTGCTGAAGGTTTGGGATAATCCCAAGAATGGGCACAGATCCCGCTGGAGATTGGGAATGGGCACGGATCCCGGGAATGGGCACAGATCCCGGGAATGGGCACGGATCCCATCGGAGATTGGGAATGGGCACGGATCCCAGGAATGGGCACGGATCCCATTGGAGATTGGGAATGGGCACAGATCCCGGGAATGGGCATGGATCCTGGGAATGGGCACAGATCCCATTGGAGATTGGGAATGGGCATGGATCCCGGGAAAGGGCATGGATCCCAGGAATGGGCACGGATCCCACTGGAGATTGGGAATGGGCACGGATCCCGGGAAAGGGCATGGATCCTAGGAATGGGCACGGATCCCACTGGAGATTGGGAATCGGCATGGATCCCAGGAACTGGCATGGATCCCAGGAATGGGCAAGGATCCCATTGGAGACTAGGAATGGGCATGGATCCCAGGAATGGGCACGGATCCCGGGAAAGGGCATGGATCCCAGGAATGGGCACGGATCCCGGGAAAGGGCATGGATCCCAGGAATGGGCAAGGATCCCATTGGAGACTAGGAATGGGCATGGATCCCAGGAATGGGCACGGATCCCACCGGAGATTAGGAATGGGCACGGATTCCGGCCTTTGCCACTGGAGGAAGAATTTCGGGAAGCGCGCCTGAACTCCCGCTGGCTCTGGGCAGCGCTGGGAAAAGGCCCTGAAGGCATTAATTAGGAATTTAATTGGGAATGACGGCCTGCACAGCAGGCAGGGATGATGGCGGCGGCTCCTGGCGACAGGGACTGAGAGCCCGCGCTCTGATTGGCTGCTGCTGCCCGGAGGGGTGGAGCCTAAGGGGCACCGCAGGGGGAAGGGGCAGGAACGACAACAGACGGCAGCCAATGAGGAGGAGGAGCGGGCGTGATTGACAGCTCTCCGGGAGGGCGTTGGCAACGGCGGGAAGCGACCAGCGGCCAATGGGCAGTGGCGGCTCCCGAGGCCCCGCCCACAAAGAGCTCCCCTCAGCGCTCCCTCAGATTCAGAGCCCCTCAGACCCTCCGAGACACCGCAGACCCTCAGAGCCCCTCCGAGCTCCTCAGAGCCTGCTCAGAGCCCCTCCGAGCCCCCTCACAGCCCCTCAGAGCCTGCTCAGAGCCTCTGAGCCCACTCAGAGCCCCTCCGAGCTCCCTCAGGACCCCCTCAGAGCCCCTCCGAGCTCCTTCAGAGTCCCTCAGACCTCCCGAATCCCCTCAGAGCCTGCTCAGAGCCCCTCCGAGCTCCTTCAGAATCCCTCAGACCTCCCGAATCTCCTCAGAGCCTGCTCAGAGCCCCTTAGACCTCCTGAATCCCCTCAGAGTCCTCTCAGACTACCCGAACCCACTCAAAGTCCCTCAGAGCCCCTCAGAGCCCCTCAGACCTCCCGAATCCCCTCAGAGCCCCTCAGACCCTCCGAGCCCCCTCAGAGCCCCTCACAGCCCCTCTGAGCTCCCTCAGACCTCCTGAATCCCCTCAGAGCCTCTGAGGCCCCTCAGAGCCCCTCAGAGCTTCCAAACCCCCTCAGCGCCTGCTCAGAGCCCCTCCGAGCTCCCTCAGAGCCCCTCCGAGCTCCCAAATCCCCTCAGAGCCTGCTCAGTCCCTCAGACCACCCAAATCCTCTCAGAGCCCCTCAGACCTCCCGAACCCACTCAAAGCCCCTCAGAGCCCCTCTGAGCCCCCTCAGACCAGCCGAGTCCCCTCAGAGCCTGCTCGAAGTCCCTCAGA
>NW_027099726.1:0-14000 GCF_031753505.1 Anomalospiza imberbis | reverse complement strand
TTAATTTAAGTTGTTGTGTTTTTGGTTTTTTTTTTGTTTTTTTTGTAGTTTGATCTATTTGGTTGCAGTTTTTTATTCGTTTTATTTTTGGGAACATGGGTATTTATATGCTAGATTTTTTTAAGGCAGTTATTTTATTTGGGTGGTGATTTGTTTGTTTCTCTGTGGTTTAGATTTTTTTATATCGGTAATGAGTTTGGTGGGTTTTTTTAGTTAATTTTATAGAGTATTGGGTTCTCTTTATGAGTTAGCGTAGAGGTAGAGTTTTGGTTCTATTTTTGGGTTTTAGTAACGTTCAGGGTCTGCTGTAGGGTTTGGAGTTTAGTATGTTAGTTGGGTTTGGTTTGTTTTTTGTTTTTTTTTTTTCTTCTTTTTGGTGGTCTTTGTGATTTGCTGTGTGGGTTTCTATAGAGCTTGAACAAATTTTTGTTTCATTCGTGTGATGTGATAAGAATTGTTAGCGAAAAGAGTGTAGTGTGGGGTTTTTTTGCTGGTGGTTGGTTGGCCGGTGGAGCCGTTCTAGCATTTTTGGACGGCATTGGTGGGAATTGGATGCTGTTTGTATTGGCATTTTAGTTTCAGGAATTGGATTTTAAATGCAAAATTATAACTATAATGAAAGAAAACAAATCCAGAAATATAAAAATGGGAATATAAAATTCCAGTTTTAAATACAAAGAGAATACATATCAAGAGAACATGTAACATAAATAATCTCTTACCACAAGATGTTATAATGTTTGATAGAGAGTGTTTTATATGTTTGTGTAAATACATGTAAACATAGATGATAGCTATAAACTAAATCCATATAAAATATCAACATAAAATGTATCATTAATATGTGTAGATATATAGAAATATAAAGTACAAAAAAACCCCAAAATCATAGAAATCAATACAATACATATAATACTGTGTATGTCTCATAATAACACAGTATAATCCAAATATATTTTATGTCTAAATACAAAATATTTTGTATTTATTGTATATATAAAATTTATTGTAATACAATATACACGCTCTTATAAACGTAAATATCAAAACCATAAATACTGAAATATTCAAATATAGTTTAAAATAAATTTGTTTCATTTAATTTGGTAGTAGGCAGGGTTTTTATTACAAAAATTATAAAATAAAGCTAGAAGTCTATGTATAGAAATACATCATACATACGTTAAGATCTATATAAAAATTAAAAAGTAAGTAAATATATGTATGGGCGTATAGATGACGTAAAATAGAAATAATAATTTATCTATCTTGTTGCATTATTATATAGATTACATCTTTTTAATATAATACGTCAATATACACTCTAAATGCAAATGTGAATAAAATTATGAAAATATGTAAATATTTAAAGATCGTTTGAAGAAAGGGCTTTTTTAAGGTTTCGTTTGCTTAAAGGCAGGAATTTTCTTGAAAAGAAAAAGATGTATATACATTTTATTTTGATATAATTCTAAATACAGATAATATATAATCGATGGATAAAGATATCTGTAAAATATAATATAGAAATAAAAATAAGTAATAGGAAGAAATAGAATATAAGTAACACCATACATCACTCTACATTTAAAATGTAAATTTGAATATAAGTGCGAAAAATATAAATTTTAAAAAATTCAACACGGTTTAAAAGAAAGGATTTTTTTTTTTTTTTTTTACTTGGGTAGAGGAAGGGTTTTATTATAAACAGTATAAACCTTTTAGAAATATCAATCTGCATGTAGAAATATATCATCAATATATTGAGATATGTGTAAAAATATAAAATATAATAAAATATAAGTAATAGGAATAAATGTTATGATTATACATCCATATACACTCTAAATCAAAATGTGGATATAAACATGAAAAGTATAAAAATAAAATAGATTGAAATATAGTTTACAAGAGAAGTTTGTTTTTTTTTTAATTTGGGTTCTTATTGGGTTAAAGGCAGGGGGTTTTTGTTGGTTTTTTTTTTTTTTTGTTTGTTTGTTTTTTTTTTTTTTGTTTTGGTTTTTTTTTTTTTTTGTTTGTTTTTTTTTTTTTTTTGTTTTTTTGTTTTTTTGGTTTTTGGTTTTTTTTCCCGTGCGTCCCCAAGGCGAGCGGCAGTGCCGCCTCCTTGTGGCCAGAGCGCGGTACTGCAGCCCCCCGCGGAGGCGCTGCAGCGGCCGCCATCTTGGGAGTGGCTCGGCCGGAGTGTCGCGGACTCACTTGACCTTCTCATGATGGCGGCAAAAAGGGCGGGAAAATCGAGGAGCCCCGGTCGGTCTACAGTGCTGCCTGCGCAAAAACCCCGACGCCGCGGCGCCCCGGCGGGATTTTCCGCGGCGATTCCAGGGCCGTGCACGAGGGCTGTGGGGTCAGCAGCAGCGCCGGCGTGCGGATTTTTCGGCGGGGGCCGACAGGCATCGGCAAAAACGCCTCTCTCCGCCGACGGCCCCTCGCTGCCGCCATCTTGGGACCGGCATGTCGCGGACTCGCTTGACCTTCCCAACTGGGCGGCAAAAACGGCGGGAAAAACCAGGATCCCGCTCTGCCTCCTGCTCCCCACCCTGACGCCGGCGCCGCCCGCGCGGGATTTTTTACGGTGTTGCCCGTGCCGTGGCCAGATGGGCTGGTGAGTAGCGAATCAATCCCTGCCTCCTCGAGAGCAAGTTGCTGGAAGGAGTCATCGGCGCAGGGACGGCTTTTAGCCGGCTTCCGTTCCGTTTCTTTCTCGCAGGTTTCTGGGTGTTTTGATCCGGACGGCGCCCCCAGGCTGCTCCGCCCGCTGGGAGCCCTGCACGCTCGCTGCGGCTTCCACAAATTGTCGCCCGTGCTTGTGGATTGGGAGCACTGTCCTCCTCCACGGTGCCAGCTTTTTCTCTTTACAGAGGAGCACATGTACATGAAGGTGAAGAGATTCCTTCTGTCACACCAGTATTTGGACCTGAGCCGGAATACCGGCTTTCCTCCAGCTTTTCTCCAGTTTTGGTTTTGAGGTAAGAGTCCCATTTTAGGCAATCCAGGAATTCTTCAGAAACGTGTTAAAAGCAGCCGTACAAATACAAGGAAACCTCATTCTCCCACAGGCAGTTAATTAGAAGCACCTTTCTTATGTTTCGTATTGCAATTAAAAATGTCAATTCTCTGGGGTTTTTGTTGCTTTCTCCGTACTAAGGCGCAACGAGCTGTGCTGTGTATGCTCTGTGAGCACAAGCAAAGACTGTTCTGCCCCGGCTAGCTGCAATTCCTCTTTGAGTTCAGATTAGTAACTTTGAGTTCAGATTAGTAACTTTGAGTTCAGATTAGTAACTTTGAGTTCAACGGAAGTGTTTTAGAAACAGCAACTTCTAAAACTCCATTTCCACTGCATGTTTGGGCTGCAGACTGACTGCTCCCACGGGACGTCAGCGATTAAATTTGATAGGAATGGAAATGCAGAAGTCCAGAACCAGCTCGGGGAAGCCCTGAGCTGGCAGTCAGAGGGAAGCGGGGTTTTGTTGCTCTTAGGGGCTGGTATTCTTTGGAAATGTCTGAATGTCTGACGGTGGTATTTTTCTTTGTGGCTTCCAGCACAAAGCAGAGCGTGAGTGGATGCTCAGGTTTCCTGGGGAGGGGCTGTGTGGCAAACACTGCTATGAGCTTCACGTCTACCAGAGGATTTTCCGGGTGATTCTTTTCCCTTTTCAGCAGTCCTTTGTGTGACGAGGGCTCCCAGGTAAGAGTTCAAAAAGAGCAGTTCCCAACTACCCCCAAACCACAACAAGCTTGTGGGGCTTCAAGATCTCAAGTACCACAGAGAAAGGAACAGCCGATTCTGCCTTGGTCCTCTTGAAAATCTGTTCCTTGCCGGTTAGGTGTATGTGGGGAGGGGGAAAGAGTTGCTTGTGTCTAAACCAGTCCCATCCTTATGCCCTGAAACTGGAACAGCTTCCTGCCATCAAGGAGCCTCACGTGGGTGCCGTGGTTTTGCTCCTGCAGTCGGGGCCTTTTCTTTTTGGGGTCTCTATTCCCCGGCCAGCACATTTGTTACCTGAACGGTGCTTCAGCAGGAGGGAAACTCAGGGGCCAGGAGCTCTCAGGTTTGGGAGCACCCACCCTGGGTATTTCAAGTACCAAAACCTTGGGCAAAGGAGAAAATTGTCTTGCTACTTGAATACTTCTTGTCAGCGCAGCACCTGTGGTGTGAAGCTTTGAAGGGAGAATGTCTTTCCTTCTCTGGACTTGCTGAGAACAAGTGGTGTTCGTTTTACCTGGGGCGTTGATCAGGTACCAGCCAAATTGCTCATTTTAAGTTAGAGAATTAGGTCTTGGCTGTAAAAGAACACGCTGCATTTTCTGTTTCAGAGTCGCATTCTGGAGATATTACAGAGTGCTGCCCGTGTCACCAGAGCTGCCTATGAGCTGCTAGAGGATCGCAGCCTCCTCGCCTGGGTCCCGCACAGCTTAGAGAAAAGGTAACCGGAGGAGGACAGGAGAAATGGGAACAATTTCCCGTCCCCGGTGGAAGAATGACGTGGCTGAGGATGAAAGCAAGGGTGACAGGCAGGGAGGCGGGGGCACCAAGGGCTGCACTGGCAGAACTTGCTGAACGCTGAGGTGTCCCTTGTGGTTTTGAAAACAGAATCAAGACGCTTTCAGGTTGTGGTAGGAGGAGGGGCTGGGGGGGGGAAGCTTTGTGACTTGGAAACCACTTCCTGAAAAAGCAAAGTGGCACCTTGTGCTGGTGTCTTTACCTTTTAAATTTCAAGCACCCTCAGTTCCCATCCTGTCACAGGACCTGCTGCACAGGAAGTGGCACAGTAATGGATTTGAGCTGTCTAGAACATTCTTTCTCCTCCCCTCGCCTCTCTCCCTCACAAAAATAATCTCTTCTGCCACGCCAAGTTCAGGCAAGTGCACCAAAAGTGCACTAGAATATGGTCCCCTGTAGGAGATGGACCAGCTGCTGGTGAGGATCTGCCTTTCAAATGTGGTTTTCTTTTTTTTTTTTCTTTTTTTCCCCTTTGTTTTTGTTTTGTTTTATTTTGTTTTTCAGGTTTCTGGAGAACAAGGTGATAAATAAAATGATTTCCTTACTCCATACTCTGTGGCTAATAAATTTAGGAGTCAAGAGAGAAAACAAGAATCAATCCCAGACAGTGCTGTTGAGATGGATATATTATCTATCTACCTGTATATAGATATTTGTAGATATATATTTTTTTTTTTTAATTTTTTTTTTCTGTGTAGTGATAATAATGGGATTTTTTTTAGGATACCTTGCTTTAATGTTTTATATTTTTCATAAAGTGTGATTTAAAGTTATTAGTTACATTATAATAGTTTATTACATTTATTGGGTAAAGTAACAGTTCCTTGTATTTCATTGGTATCAAGTAATTAATGTTAGTCATTAATTGGTAAGAGTTTATAGTGAATTATTAAGGTACGAATGTTGTTTATTCAGGTATGTATTTTTTAATTGTAGGTATTTCCATGTGTTTATATTGGTTTTTATGTTAATGAGTTTGGCTTTTTTTGTTATGAATATCTTAGTATTTTATTAGGGTTTTTTTTTATTCGTTTAGATGTTTGGTATGTGGATTATTTGTTAAGTATGTTTTTTTTATATATATATATATATATATGTTTTTGAATTTAAGTTATAAATATACTTGTTAAGGATTTTTGTAGAGTTCCATGTAAAAAATGAAGTAGGTAGGGGAGATGGAAAGTAATAATTATAGTTATTAATAAAACGAGTCTTTTAGTTTTTAATAATGATTTAAGTTATTTAGTGATGTTTTAATTTTTGAAAATATGATGGGCTTATTTTTTATTTCTGCGTAATTGATTAATTTCTAAAACCATTTTGTAATGTTTTTGTAAAATGATTTCTTGTGATTTCGTCGATTTGTATGCTTTAAAACATGTTTTCTATTTATGATTGTGTGTTAAGAATAAAAAATTAACAGTTGTTTTATTTGGCAAAGTAGTATGTTTAAAGATGTTTATATTTGGCAGCAATTTATGTAAAGGTACAGATGTGTTATTGTTTCATTTGGTTAGTTAATAAGTAAGTTTGTTTACTGTGGCTCAAGTGTGAGTTGTAGTTCTTTTAGGTGTTAAAAGAGATGTAGAAACAATAGAATTAGGTTATTAAAAGGTCATACTGTTTTGATAATGAGAAGTCAATTTGTGTTGGAGTCATTGGGTATTTTTGGTTGGTGGTTGGGTGGGGTTTTTTTTCCCTTTGTTTTTGTTTTGTTTTATTTTGTTTTTCAGGTTTCTGGAGAACAAGGTGATAAATAAAATGATTTCCTTACTCCATACTCTGTGGATAATAAATTTAGGAGTCAAGAGAGAAAACAAGAATCAATCCCAGACAGTGCTGTTGAGATGGATATATTATCTATCTACCTGTATATAGATATTTGTAGATATATATTTTTTTTTTTTAATTTTTTTTTTCTGTGTAGTGATAATAATGGGATTTTTTTTAGGATACCTTGCTTTAATGTTTTATATTTTTCATAAAGTGTGATTTAAAGTTATTAGTTACATTATAATAGTTTATTACATTTATTGGGTAAAGTAACAGTTCCTTGTATTTCATTGGTATCAAGTAATTAATGTTAGTCATTAATTGGTAAGAGTTTATAGTGAATTATTAAGGTACGAATGTTGTTTATTCAGGTATGTATTTTTTAATTGTAGGTATTTCCATGTGTTTATATTGGTTTTTATGTTAATGAGTTTGGCTTTTTTTGTTATGAATATCTTAGTATTTTATTAGGGTTTTTTTTTATTCGTTTAGATGTTTGGTATGTGGATTATTTGTTAAGTATGTTTTTTTTTATATATATATATATATGTTTTTGAATTTAAGTTATAAATATACTTGTTAAGGATTTTTGTAGAGTTCCATGTAAAAAATGAAGTAGGTAGGGGAGATGGAAAGTAATAATTATAGTTATTAATAAAACGAGTCTTTTAGTTTTTAATAATGATTTAAGTTATTTAGTGATGTTTTAATTTTTGAAAATATGATGGGCTTATTTTTTATTTCTGCGTAATTGATTAATTTCTAAAACCATTTTGTAATGTTTTTGTAAAATGATTTCTTGTGATTTCGTCGATTTGTATGCTTTAAAACATGTTTTCTATTTATGATTGTGTGTTAAGAATAAAAAATTAACAGTTGTTTTATTTGGCAAAGTAGTATGTTTAAAGATGTTTATATTTGGCAGCAATTTATGTAAAGGTACAGATGTGTTATTGTTTCATTTGGTTAGTTAATAAGTAAGTTTGTTTACTGTGGCTCAAGTGTGAGTTGTAGTTCTTTTAGGTGTTAAAAGAGATGTAGAAACAATAGAATTAGGTTATTAAAAGGTCATACTGTTTTGATAATGAGAAGTCAATTTGTGTTGGAGTCATTGGGTATTTTTGGTTGGTGGTTGGGTGGGGTTTTTTTTCCCTTTGTTTTTGTTTTGTTTTATTTTGTTATTCAGGTTTCTGGAGAACAAGGTGATAAATAAAATGATTTCCTTACTCCATACTCTGTGGATAATAAATTTAGGAGTCAAGAGAGAAAACAAGAATCAATCCCAGACAGTGCTGTTGAGATGGATATATTATCTATCTACCTGTATATAGATATTTGTAGATATATATATTTTTTTTTTAATTTTTTTTTTTCTGTGTAGTGATAATAATGGGATTTTTTTTAGGATACCTTGCTTTAATGTTTTATATTTTTCATAAAGTGTGATTTAAAGTTATTAGTTACATTATAATAGTTTATTACATTTATTGGGTAAAGTAACAGTTCCTTGTATTTCATTGGTATCAAGTAATTAATGTTAGTCATTAATTGGTAAGAGTTTATAGTGAATTATTAAGGTACGAATGTTGTTTATTCAGGTATGTATTTTTTAATTGTAGGTATTTCCATGTGTTTATATTGGTTTTTATGTTAATGAGTTTGGCTTTTTTTGTTATGAATATCTTAGTATTTTATTAGGGTTTTTTTTTATTCGTTTAGATGTTTGGTATGTGGATTATTTGTTAAGTATGTTTTTTTTTATATATATATATATATGTTTTTGAATTTAAGTTATAAATATACTTGTTAAGGATTTTTGTAGAGTTCCATGTAAAAAATGAAGTAGGTAGGGGAGATGGAAAGTAATAATTATAGTTATTAATAAAACGAGTCTTTTAGTTTTTAATAATGATTTAAGTTATTTAGTGATGTTTTAATTTTTGAAAATATGATGGGCTTATTTTTTATTTCTGCGTAATTGATTAATTTCTAAAACCATTTTGTAATGTTTTTGTAAAATGATTTCTTGTGATTTCGTCGATTTGTATGCTTTAAAACATGTTTTCTATTTATGATTGTGTGTTAAGAATAAAAAATTAACAGTTGTTTTATTTGGCAAAGTAGTATGTTTAAAGATGTTTATATTTGGCAGCAATTTATGTAAAGGTACAGATGTGTTATTGTTTCATTTGGTTAGTTAATAAGTAAGTTTGTTTACTGTGGCTCAAGTGTGAGTTGTAGTTCTTTTAGGTGTTAAGAGATGTAGAAACAATAGAATTAGGTTATTAAAAGGTCATACTGTTTTGATAATGAGAAGTCAATTTGTGTTGGAGTCATTGGGTATTTTTGGTTGGTGGTTGGGTGGTTTTTTTTGGTTGTTTTTTTTTTTTTTTTTTTTTTTTGATTTGGTTTTTTTTAATGTATTCTTGTTATGTTTGGTCTTGGTAGGGTTAATTGTTTTAAATGGTAGGTAGGTTTGATGTTTTGAGGTAACTTCTTTGTGGTTTTGTGTGGTTTTGGGGTTGTTTTGTAACTAAATATTAGACAGGTATTTATTTGTAATGATCTCGGTAATTTTACTTTTGGTGGTTGAACTGTCATTTGGGGTATGAGTGTCTAAATGCTCTTTGAAGAGTTGACGTCACGTGTAAGTTTTTTGGTTTGCGATTTAGTGTTTGTAAAGGATGAGGTTAGTTTTGAAGAGCTGTACTACCAAGGTGTGTAGAAAATAGGTTTTTAGGATTGGTGGCTGATAAGCAGCGTATTTGGAGGTGTGGTTCTGGTTGGTGTTACTTGTAGGTTTTGTTTTGGTTGTGGAACTATTTCTTTTGGGGGTTTTGTGTGTTTTAAATAAGGTTTGACACAGTGAGTAGGACTCTGGTCCGATTTCTTTTTTGTGGAACCGTAAGTATAAGGTTTTCTTTAGGTTATGCAATTGACGGGACTACCTTCTGGACTACTTACTAAGTCTTGTACTTGACGAGGTTTTTGTAACTCTGATTTTGCAATCCAAGACGAAAAATGAGGAGACGAAGGAGGTAGAGAGAAGTTCTCTCCTTATAGGACAAAAAGGGTTTAACACAGAAACCCTGCATGGTCTAATCTTGCGGTGGGGGGGTGGGGGGGGTGGGTTCCGAGCGACGGCCGGGCCGGGCCGGGCCGGGCCGCCCGCGGGGCTCGGCAGCGGGCGAGCACCGAGCTGTGCGCGCGAAACGGGAGGCGGCGGCGGCGGGGAGCCGAAGGGAGCCGAGCCGAGCCGAGCCGAGCCGAGCCGAGAGGCTCCGAGTTCAGCCGAGCCGAGCCGAGCTGCGCCGAAGAGGCGAATCCAGCCGAGTCTAGCGGCTAAAAGCCGAGGCGAGCCGAGGAGCCGAGTTCAGCCGAAGCGAGCCGAGCTCCGCCGAGCGCGGCATCCCGAGCAGGCCGGGGCGGGCTCGGGCTGCAGCCCGGCGGGCGCTCTGTGAGGCTCCCCCTCTTGTCCCTCTCTCTGCCTCTCCTTCTTCCTTCTTTCTCCCCGTATTCCTGTTCTCTGTCCGCAGACCCCCCCGGCGCGGCGCCCCTGGGCCCTGGCAGGAGTCCCCGCACGGGGCCGGAGGCTCTCGGCGGATCCCCCCGTGCCGGCCAAACGCCGCCCGGCACTGCCGGACCCGGGGCTTTCCCGGCATCGCGCCGAGAGCGGCCCCCGCTCTGTGCCGTGCCGTCCGTGCCGCGTCCCCGCCGTCTCTGCCACTCCCTCTTTCTGCCCCTCGCCTGTGACAGCGAGGCTGGGCAGGAGCTTCAACCCTTCGGGGGGCTTTCTTGTTGCGGCAGAGTCCCTTTCGGGGGGGATGGACACGTGGAGAGGGATTGAAGGAAGTGCTGGGCTGCTCTGCAGGGCAGTTGGACTCGTTCTGTGCCTTCTTTGGGGGCCAGGAAAAGGGGGCGAAGACGCGGGGCTCTGATGTCCTTTGGGGCGCCCCAAGGTCCCTCGGAGAGGGAGGCACACTGCGGTGGAGGAGCAGGTGGGTGGCGAACGAGGGGGGGTCACGCTGGGTGCCGTCCCCCAGAGGGACCCAAAGCTGCCCCAAAATGCACGGGGAGGGGTGTGTGTAGAATACTAAATCCCGTCAAGTGTTTCGTTTTTGTAGCTATTGGTAAGAATAGGAATTTGTCTCTGAATTCATTTGGAAAGAAACCCCGAGCAGCCCCAGGTGTGAGCTGTGAGGATGAGGAGGGGCCGGCTCCTGCCGGGGGCTCTTTTAAGGGGGTTTGCCTCAGCTCACTTTGGCATGGAGCTGCCGGAGAAGAGGAGCTTTTGGGGGGCTCCCGGGGCTGTCCTTGGAAGGACGGTGAGAGCTTGAGACAGCAGGGTCTGGGGGGTCACTTGGATACCTGGAGCATTGCTCCAAGGAGGTGCCGAGGGACAAACCTTTGTGCCGGGAAGAAGCAGCAGCCAAACAGGTGAGCCCATGTGTATTTGTAGCGGGGACATTTCTCCTTTCCCTTTTAAATTTCATTTTGCCAATCCCTCCACGGTGCTCCCAGGGAAAAAAAAAAAAAAAAAAAAAAAAAAAAAAGGATTTTGAGGCCAAAAGCAATTCAAATTGAAGGTAGCGACTTCTTTTCCATTATTGACCCTGTCTGAACAGGTGGGCAATCCCTCTTCGCTTGTGGTTTTGAGGGTATTGGCTGAAGGCAAACCTGCCTTTTCCAGGGTGTTAGGGGTATCCCAGGGGTGGCAGGGAACCCCTGGGTTCTATTTTAAATGGAAGGGGGAAAATATTGTTGTCGTTTGATGGGTTCGATTTGAGGTTAACCCCCCCCTCCATTTTCATCACCCTTAGGTTTAAATGGAGGGGGCAGCCCTGTTGTCCCTCCTTTTAAAGGGTTTGGCTTGAGGTAAAATCCCCCTTTCCCATCATTTGTCTCGCCGGCCGGGGGTCTATGTAGAAATCACGAACGGGGCGGGACTGCTGAGGAAGGCGTCTCGAGCTGTTTAATTTTCTCGCATCACTCTCATGACATGCTTATGACAGTGGGAAGATGCCAGCAGCTCACATCCCCGCCAGCAGACCAAGAACCTAATGTTAGAATTTACTGGAAAGTTTTTGGACCGGTCACACGAAGCACAAGCATATTGACAGTAGTTCTGTCTAACCCCTGTAAGCACACGTACCTTTGCTTTTTAAAACAATGCTCGCTTATTTCGAGTGCAATACCTGCTTGTAAGCCTTAAAACACAATGCACGGGGCTCCATTCTCAAGCTTAGAACTTCCTAGTGTCTCGCTAGATGTACTTTTCTGTAGCTTAGGGAGTTGTTCTAGAGGGGCGTTAATACACAGACCATTGCTCTAGTTGTAGTTAACTGCTACTTCTTGTATAATTTGTCTGCTGACAAATCTGATGTCTAGTGCTTAGCTCTACCCGCAGTTGTGCTGTTTGTGAGGCCTGCCTTTTTTTTGCAGCTTTCCCCAAACCCTCTGATTTTAAAGATTCCCACAATCTGAGGGATTTCATTTGAGGAAAGCCCCTTCTTTTCTGCTCTTCTAGGGGACGAAATGGAAGGGGAGAACACATTTATTTGCCCTCGAGGAAGTGAGGCGAGCACCTGAGTGTGGCGTCGGTTTCGGGGGTTGAACTGAAGGAAGCTGCAGCTCTCGCAGCGTTTGAAGGGTTGAAATCGGGGTGTGCCGCTGCCTTGGAGGGCGCTTCTTCTGCCCCTGGGCCGGCACCAAAGGTTCTGTGGCGGGCGCTGCTGGCATGGCCCGGGGAGCTGCTGAGGGGGAAGGGGAGTTTGGCGCGGCCGGGCTGCCGCGGGACCGCCAGAGCCGCGCCGCTGCGAGGCGTGCGGAGCCGAGGGGAGCTTTGCCGGGCCGGCGGGCGGGAGAGGCGGCGCGGCGCTGCGCCGGTGCCGGCCGGTGCCGGCCGCTCCGTCCGCTCCGGGCGCGGGGCTCGGGCGCCGCCGGGGCGCCCCGGGCCCGGTGCCGGCCCCGCCGGGCAGAGGGGGCAGCGGGCGGGGGTCTCCCGGCGCGGCGCCGCCTCTGCCTGCCGGAGGAGCCGCCGGAGGAGCCGCTTTCGTGCCGGGAGCGCGGCTTTCAATGTTCCCAAGTTCCTTGATGGGGCGGTTTTGAGGTGGTTTTTAGGAATTGATTGTATCGTTTCGTTTGGTTCGTAGTAGGTGTATGCTAATGGACACGGTGTACTTCTCGAATGTCATGGTTCTTGGTTCAGGTGCTGATGACAAGGGGTTTTTTCGATTGAGCTTTGTTGTTGGATTTTTTTTTTTTTTTTTTGTGGGATTTTGGTTGGGGTTTTTTTTTGTTTGTTTGGTTGGTTGGATAAAAATTATAATTTAAAATTATATTTTTTAAGGTTTACAGTGGTTTTTATGGGTCGTAGCATGAAGTAGAGGGTAGGTTTTTAATTCGGTTGTGGTGACTTTTTTTGCCGTAGAGGCTGTAGTGTTTGTTTTGGTGGGTTTGAGGTAGTGTCCTGTAGTTCATTAGTGAGGTTTTTATAATATTGATGATTGCATTATTGTTTAGTGTATTATAGAGGTTTTATTCATTTGGTTTTTTGATTGTCGTGTATGTTTTATTGTTGCAGAGAATTTGGGAGATATTGTTTACGGTTACACTTATCTTTTGGCTTCGTGTTTATTTCTAGGTAGTATTTTGGTTTTGATGGTTTGAGGCGTTATGGGTTTATTGAGTTAGGAATACTTTTGCTGTTGTTAATTTAAGTTGTTGGGTTTTTGTTTTTTTTTTGTTTTTTTGTAGTTTGATCTATTTGGTTGCAGTTTTTTATTCGTTTTATTTTTGGGAACATGGGTATTTATATGCTAGATTTTTTAAAGGCAGTTATTTTATTTGGGTGGTGATTTGTTTGTTTCTCTGTGGTTTAGATTTTTTTATATCGGTAATGAGTTTGGTGGGTTTTTTTAGTTAATTTTATAGAGTATTGGGTTCTCTTTATGAGTTAGCGTAGAGGTAGAGTTTTGGTTCTATTTTTGGGTTTTAGTAACGTTCAGGGTCTGCTGTAGGGTTTGGAGTTTAGTATGTTAGTTGGGTTTGGTTTGTTTTTTGTTTTTTTTTTTTTTCTTCTTTTTGGTGGTCTTTGTGATTTGCTGTGTGGGTTTCTATAGAGCTTGAACAAATTTTTGTTTCATTCGTGTGATGTGATAAGAATTGTTAGCGAAAAGAGTGTAGTGTGGGGTTTTTTTGCTGGTGGTTGGTTGGCCGGTGGAGCCGTTCTAGCATTTTTGGACGGCATTGGTGGGAATTGGATGCTGTTTGTATTGGCATTTTAGTTTCAGGAATTGGATTTTAAATGCAAAATTATAACTATAATGAAAGAAAACAAATCCAGAAATATAAAAATGGGAATATAAAATTCCAGTTTTAAATACAAAGAGAATACATATCAAGAGAACATGTAACATAAATAATCTCTTACCACAAGATGTTATAATGTTTGATAGAGAGTGTTTTATATGTTTGTGTAAATACATGTAAACATAGATGATAGCTATAAACTAAATCCATATAAAATATCAACATAAAATGTATCATTAATATGTGTAGATATATAGAAATATAAAGTACAAAAAAACCCCAAAATCATAGAAATCAATACAATACATATAATACTGTGTATGTCTCATAATAACACAGTATAATCCAAATATATTTTATGTCTAAATACAAAATATTTTGTATTTATTGTATA
>NW_027099725.1:0-14958 GCF_031753505.1 Anomalospiza imberbis | reverse complement strand
AATGTCCCTAAAGAGCTCAAAACTGGCCCAAAATATCCCTATAATGTCCCTAAAAAGCCCCAAAAGGTCCTTAAAATGCCCCAAAATGTCCCAAAATGTCCCTAAAACGTCCCTAAAGGGACCCAAAAGGTCCTTAAAATGCTCCAAAATGTCCCTAAAATGCCCAAAACTGGCCCAAAATGTCCCTAAAATGTCCCTAAGGAGCTTTAAATGCCCAAAATGTCCCTAAAAAGCCCCAAAACCGCCCCAAAATGTCCCTAAACACCCCAAAACCGCCCCAAACTGTTCCTAAAGAGCTCAAAACTGGCCCAAAATGTCCCTAAAATGTCCCTAAAAAGCCCCAAAAGGTCCTTAAAATGCCCCAAAATGTCCCAAAATGTCCCTAAAATGCCCAAAACTGGCCCAAAATGTCCCTAAAAATGTCCCTAAAGAGCCCCAAAATGTCCTTAAAATGCCCCAAAATGTCCCTAAAGAGCCCAAAAATGTCCTTAAAATGTCCTTAAAATGTCCCTAAAATGTCCCTAAAATGTCCCTAAAGACCCCAAAACTGGCCCAAAATGTCCCTAAAATGCCCAAAAATGCTCCAAAATGTCCCTAAACACCCCAAAACCACCCCAAACTGTCCCTAAAGTCTTAAAATGCCCCAAAATGTCCCTAAAAATGCCCCAAAATGTCCCTAAACGCCCCAAAACCGCCCCCAAAATGTCCCTAAAGAGCTCAAAACTGGCCCAAAATGTCCCTAAAACGTCCTGAAGAGCCCCAAAAGGTCCCTAAAATGCCCCAAAATGTCCCAAAACTGCCCCAAAATGTCCCTAAACTGCTCCAAACTCTCCTAAAATTGCCCCAAATAGCCCCAAAATGTTCCTAAACCCCCCAACATTGTCCTCAAAACCCTAAAGCAGCCTCGGAGCCCCCCCAAAACAAGCCCAAAATGTCCCCAAACCCCCAAAACCACCCCAGCACCACCAAACCACCCAGAACTGCCCCCAAATGCTCCTAAAACTGCCCCAAAAAGCTCCTAAACCCCCCAAAATGCTCCAAAACTGCCCCAAAAAGCTCCTAAACCCCCAAAATGCTCCCAAAACTGCCCAAAAAGCTCCTAAACCTCCAAAATGCTCCCAAAACTGCCCCAAAAAGCTCCTAAACCCCCACAACTGCCCCCAAAATGATCTTAAAATCCCCAAAACTGCTCCCAAATGCTCCTAAACCCCCAAAATGCTCCCAAAACAGCCACAAAAAGCTCCTAAACCCCCACAATTGCCCCCAAATGTTCCTAAAACTGCCCCAAAAAGCTCCTAAACCCCCACAATTGCCCCAAATGTTCCTAAAACTGCCCCCGAATGCTCCTAAACCCCCACAACTGCCCCCAAAAGATCCTAAATCCCCAAAACTGACCCCAAAATGCTCCTAAATCACCAAAACTGCCCCCAAATGATCCTAAACCCCCAAAATGCTCCCAAAAACTGCCCCAAAACCGCCCCAAAAAACTCCTAAACCCGCCACAACTGCCCCAAAATGTTCCTAAAACTACCCCAAAATGCTCCTAAACCCCCAAAACGGCCCCAAAATTGCCCCAAAATGATCTTAAACCCCCACAACTGCCCCCAAATGCTCCTAAACCTCCAAAACGGCCCCCAAATGATCCTAAACCTCCAAAACCGCCCCAAAAAACTCCTAAACCCGCCACAACTGCCCCAAAATGTTCCTAAAACTGCCCCCAAATGCTCCTAAACCCCCACAACTGCCCCAATATGTTCCTAAAACGGCCCCCAAATGCTCCTAAACCCCTAAAACTACCCCAAATGATCCTAAACCTCCAAAACTGCCCCAAAATGCTCATAAAACCCCAAAACTGCCCCCAAATGATCCTAAACCCTCAAAACTGCTCCCAAAAAGCTCCTAAACACCCACAACTGCCCCAAAATGTTCCTAAAACTGCCCCCAAATGCTCCTAAACCTCCAAAATGCTCCCAAAACTGCCCCAAAAAGCTCCTAAACCCCCACAACTGCTCCCAAATGATCCCAAACCTGCAAAACTGCCCCAAAATGTTCCTAAGTCCCCAAAAGATCCTAAACCCCCAAAAACTGCTCCCAAAATGCTCCTAAACCCCAAAACTGCCCCAACCCCCCAAAACTGCTCCCAAATGATCCTAAATCCCCTAAACTGCCCCCAAAATGATCCTAAATCCCCTAAACTGCCCCCAAAATGATCCTAAATCCCCTAAACTGCCCCAAAATGCTCCTAAACTCCCACAACTGCCCCCAAAATTATCCTAAATCCCCACAACTGCCCCCAAATGCTCCGAAACCCCAAAACTGCCCCCAAAATGCTCCTAAATCCATTAAACTGCCCCAAAATGACCCCAAACCCCTGAAACTGCTCCAGACACCCCAAACCCGCCCCAAATACCCCAAAACTGCCCCAAAACCCCAGAACTGCCCCAAAACGACCCCAAACGTGATCCAAATGCCCCAAATCGGCCCCGAAGTGTCCCCGAACGGCCCCAGACACCCCAAAACTGCCCCAGACACCCCAAAACTGCCCCAGACACCCCAAAACTGCCCCAGACACCCCCAAAACTGCCTCGAACACCCCAAAACGGCCCCAGCCACCCCAAAACGGCCCCAGCCACCCCAAAACTGCCTCAGACACCCCAAAACTGCCCCAGACACCCCAAAACGGCCCCAGACACCCCAAAACGGCCCCAGACACCCCAAAACTGCCCCAGACACCCCAAAACTGCCCCAGACACCCCAAAACGGCCCCAGACACCCCAAAACTGCCCCAGACACCCCAAAACTGCCCCAGACACCCCAAAATGGCCCCAGACACCCCAAAACTGCCTCGAACACCCCAAAACGGCCCCAGACACCCCAAAATTGCCTCGAACACCCCAAAATGGCCCCAGACACCCCAAAACGGCCCCAGACACCCCAAAACTGCCCCAGACACCCCAAAATGGCCCCAGACACCCCAAAACTGCCCCAGACACCCCAAAATGGCCCCAGACACCCCAACACGGCCCCAGACACCCCAAAACTGCCTCGAACACCCCAAAACGGCCCCAGACACCCCAAAACTGCCCCAGACAACCCAAAACTGCCTCGAACACCCCAAAACCACCCCGAGCACCCCAAAATGTCCTCAAATCTGACCCCAAACCCGCCCCAGACACCCCAAAATGTCCTCAAATCTGACCCCAAAAGTGCCCCAGACACCCCAAAACCGCCCCAGACACCCCAAAATGTCCCAAATCTGACCCCAAAAGTGCCCCGGACACCCCAAAACCGCCCCGAGCACCCCAAAATGTCCTCAAATCTGACCCCAAAACCGCCCCAGACACCCCAAAACCATCCTGAGCATCCCAAAATGTCCCCAAATCTGACCCCAAAACTGCCCCAGACACCCAAAACCATCCTGAGCACCCCAAACCCGGCCCGAGCACCCCAAACCCGCCCCCGAACACCCCAAAACCGCCCCAGACACCCCAAAACCACCCCAAACACCCCAAAATGTCCCCAATCTGACCCCAAAACCACCCTAAACACCCCAAAATGTCCCCAAATCTGACCCCAAAACCACCCTAAACACCCCAAAATGACCCCAAATCTGACCCCAAAACCGCCCCAGACACCCCAAAACCATCCTGAGCACCCCAAACCCGCCCCGAGCACCCCAAAACCGCCCCAGACACCCCAAAATGTCCTCAAATCTGACCCCAGAAGTGCCCCAGACACCCCAAAACCATCCCGAGCACTCCAAACCTGCCCCGAGCACCCCAAAACCGCCCCGAGCACCCCAAAAACACCCCAAACACCCGAAAATGTCCTCAAATCTGACCCCAAAACTGCCTCAAACACCCCAAAACCACGCCGAGCACCCCAAAATGTCCCCAAATCTGACCCCAAACCCGCCTTAAGCACCCCAAAACCGCCCCAGACACCCCAAAATGTCCCCAAATCTGACCCCAAAATTGCCCCAGACACCCCAAAAGTGCCCCAGACACCCCAAAACCATCCCAAACACCCCAAAATGTCCCCAAATCTGACCCCAAAACCGCCCCGAGCACCCAAAATGTCCCCAAATCTGACCCCAAAACTGCCCCAGACACCCCAAAATCACCCCGAGCACCCCAAAATGTCCTCAAACCTGACCCCAAACCCGGCCCGAGCACCCCAAAATGTCCTCAAATCTGACCCCAAACCCGGCCCGAGCACCCCAAAACCGCCCCGAGCACCCCAAAACCACCCCAAACACCCCAAAATGTCCCCAAATCTGACCCCAAACCCGCCCCAGACACCCCAAAATGTCCCCAAATCTGACCCCAAAAGTGCCCCAGACACCCCAAAACCACCCCAGACACCTCAAAATGACCCCAAATCTGACCCCAAACCCGCCCTGAGCACCCCAAAACCGCCCCAGACACCCCAAAATGTCCTCAAATCTGACCCCAAACCCGCCCCGAACACCCCAAAGCCGCCCCAGACACCTCAAAATGTCCCCAAATCTGACCCCCAAACCACCCCTAACACCCCAAAATGTCCCAAAATCTGACCCCAAAACCACCCCGAACACCCCAAAATCTCCCCAAATCTGACCCCAAACCCGCCCCGAACACCCCAAAACCGCCCGAGCACCCCAAAACCACCCCGAACACCCCAAAATGTCCTCAAATCTGACCCCAAAAGTGCCCCAGACACCCAAAATGTCCCCAAGTATGTCCCTAGGCGGCCCCGAGCACCCCAAAACCACCCCGAACACCCCAAAGTGTCCCCAAATCTGACCCCAAAACCCGCCCCGAGCACCCCAAAACCACCCCGAACACCCCAAAATGTCCCCAAATCTGACCCCAAAACCACCCCAAACACCCCAAAATGTCCTCAAATCTGACCCCAAAAGTGCACCAGACACCCCAAAACCACCCCGAACACCCCAAAATGTCCCCAAATCTGACCCAAACCTGCCCCGAGCACCCCAAAATGTCCTCAAATCTGACCCCAAAAGTGACCCAGACACCCCAAAACCGCCCCAGACACCCCAAAATGTCCCCAAATCTGACCCCAAAACTGCTCCAGACACCCAAAACCATCCCGAGCACCCCAACCCGCCCCGAGCACCCCAAAACCACCCCAAACACCCCAAAATGTCCTCAAATCTGACCCCAACCCCCCCCGAACACCCCAAACCCGCCCCAGACACCCCAAAATGTCCCCAAGTATGTCCTTAGGCGGCCCCGAGGACCCAAAACCACCCCGAACACCCCAAAGTGTCCCCAAATCTGACCCCAAACCCGCCCCAGACACCCCAAAACCGCCCCAGACACCCCAAACCCACTCCGAACACCCCAAAATCTCCCCAAATCTGACCCCAAACCCGCCCCGAGCACCCCAATCCCGCCCCGAGCACCCCAAAACCACCCCAGACACCCCAAAATGTCCCCAAATCTGACCCCAAAACTGCCTCGAACCACCCCAAAATGTCTCAAATCTGTCCCCAAAAGTGCCCCAGACACCCCAAAATGTGCCCGGGCCGCCCGGGCCCCCCCCAGCCCCGCTCTCCCCTCACGGCCGCGCTCCCCTCCCCTCCCCCCCCCAGCACGGCCTCCCCGCGGCCGCCCCGCCCCCCCCGGGCCGTTCCCGCCGCCCCCCGGCCCCGCTCACTGGGGCGGGCGCGGGCGGGGCCGATGTCGAGGTTGAGGTCGATTCTCCGCCGCGCCTCGCGGTTCTCCTGCTTCAGCTTCGCCTCCAGCCGCGACAGCTTCTGCTCCAGCGAGGACGCCGCCATCTTCCCCCCCCGCGCCGCGCATGCGCGGGGGCCGCGCGGGGCGGGGCTTGGAGCCCCCGCCGGCCGCCGTACGGAGGGAGGGAGCGGAGGGCGCCGCCATCTTCCCCCCGGAGCGGGTAATGCGCATGCGCGCAGCGCGATGGTGTACACTCGGGCGGTGGGCGCCGCCATCTTTCCCCCGTCACGTGTAATGCGCATGCGCGCAGCGCGTTTTTAGGGATTATGGGTCGCGCCGGCCGCCGTACAGAAGGAGAACGCGGCGGGCGCTGCCATCTTCCCCTGGGGCGGGTGATACGCATGCGCAGAGAGCGGTGTTGTGCAGCTGGGCGGCGGGCGTCCTCCCCGGAGCCGCCATTGCGCATGCGCGGGGCGACGGAGGCTGTTACGAACCTCAAGCGCTATTGTAGCTTGGGGAGAGCTGAAGGGAGGACAAGGGCGGGTTTTGGGTTCCTTTGGCCGCTGCAGGAACCAGCGATGAGAGAGTGAAGAGAGGGCACGGCGGCTTTTTGGCTCCGCTGGCCGCCGTACGTAAAGAGGGAACATGGACGCCGCCATCTTCACCAGGGAACGGCCATTGCGCATGCGCAAAGCAGATGGCCTTTGGGCCTGTCCGGCCGCCGTAGGGGGACAGGGGCGGACGATCCTATAGAAACATTTATGGGGCCTTGCGGCCCCGTGGGGGCGACGAGGGCCCCTTTAGGGCTCCTGTGGGTCGGAAGGGCCGCGGGGGGGCCGAGGATGTTTCAGAGCGGCTCGAAGCACATTGGGAGCGTTGGGGCATTTGTGGCTTTAGCGGCGTCTGAGGCTGCTTCTGGGGCTGTTTAGGCTGGCTTGGGGGCAGTTATTGCTCCTTTAGTGAAGCCTGAGGCTGTTCTCGGGCTGTTTGGGGCTCTTTAGGGGAGCTGAGGCTGTTCTGGGGCAGTTTGGGAGTATTTGAGGGCATTTTACTGGAGCTGAGGCTGTTCTGGGGCAGTCACTGCTCCTTTAGTGAAGCCTGAGGCTGTCCTGGGCTGTTTGGAGCAGTTTGGGGGTGGTTGAGGACATTTTAGGGGAGCTGAGGCTGTTCTGGGGCAGTTTGGGGCTGTTCTGGTGCAGTTCGGGGGTGTTTGGGGCAGTTTCGGGGAGCTGAGGCTGTTCTGGGGCAGTTTGGGGGTGTCTGGTGCAGTTTGGGGGTGTTTGGGGCAGTTTGGGGAAGCTGAGGCTGTTCTGGGGCAGTTTGGGGCAGTTTTGGGGGAGCTGAGGCTGTTCTGGGGCAGTTTGGGGGAGCTGAGGCTGTTCTGGGGCAGTTTGGGGGTGTTTGGGGGGTGTGAGGCTGTTTTCGAAGCTCGTTTATAGAGCGCGGCTTTTGGGTCCTGCCGGCCGCCGTAGGGGCCATGATGGCTCCAATTCGCAGAAGCACGCATGCGCACAGGAGGGTTCGGCGCAGGGCGGAAGGAGACGCTCCCGTGGGGCCTGGCGCCCCCTGCCGGGCGGGAGGACCGGCGCATGCGCAGCACCCTGCCCACCCTGGGGGTCCCCGAGACCCCCAAATGCCCCCCCCATTCCACCCCCACCCCTTTTGGGGGGGCTCTAAGGCGGGAGGACCCCCCCGGAACCCCGAGATTTTGTGTTTCTTTTATTTCATTTTTCCGTTTTTATTTAAAAAAACCCAAAAGGAGCCGGGCCCGGGGAATGGGGGGTGGGCACAGACTGGGAGGGGGGGGTTTGGGGGGGGCTGCCCCCCGCTCATGGCCAAGGAATGGGGGGCCGCACCCCAATTTGGGGGGGGGGGGGGGGGCACGGGCTGGGCAAGGTTAAAACATCTCTGGGCAGAGCCCCCCAACCCCCTCCCCCCGCGGTAAAAATCCCCCCCGAGAAAAGGGGGATCCCCTAAAAAGGGGGCCTCCCTCAAGGAGGGGTGACCCCGCCCCAAGAGGGGCCCCCCCAAAAGAGGAGTGACCCCACAGGGAGCGGGGTGTCCCCAGCCCCAGTGCGCCCCAAAGAGAGGAGACGCCCCCAAAGAGAGGGGTGACCCCCCCAAAAGAGAGGGTAGGACCCCTCTAAAGAGAAGTGGCCCCCCTAAAAGAGGGGTCCCCAAGGAGAAGCCCCCCAAAAGAGGGGTGGGATCCCCCAAAGGAGAAATGACCCCCCCAAAGAGAAGTGCCCCCAAAAAACGGTGAGGACCCCCCCAAAAGAGAGGCAGTGCCTCCAAAGAGGGCTGTCCCCCTAGAGCAGTGCCCCCCCAAGAGAGACCCCTCAAAGAGGGGTGGGGACCCCCAAAGAGATATGGGACCCCCGCCAAAAATAGAGATGAGACCCCTCAAAGCGAGGCGGGACCCCTCAAATGTGAGCAGGACCCCCCAAATTAGAGGTGGGACCCTAAAGAGAGGCAAGACCCCCCCTAAATAGGGATGGGATCCCCCCAGAGAAAGGTGGGGGCCCCCAAAGAGAGGCGGGGCCCCCCAAAAAAGGGTGGGACACCCCAAAGAGAGGTGGGGCCCCCCTGACCCCCACCCACCCCCAAAGTCTCTGTGTGCAGCAGCGGGGGAGGGAGGAGCCCTCCCGGATACCGGGGTGTCCCCGCGGGTCCGGGGGGTGTCCCCCGCGGGTCCGGGGGGTCCCTCAGGCCGGGAAGGGCTCCGGGGGGGGCTCCTCGTCCTGGAAGTGGCTGCGCTGCAGCAGCTTCACGTGGTACTCGTAGATCTTGAGCGCGGGGCCCAGGCGGATGGAGAGCCCCGTGAGCACGTCGGCCCTCTGCATCAGCAGCAGCGACTTGCCGTCGATCTCCTGGGGACACGGGCACCGGGAGGGACATTGGGGACATGGGGACAGGGAGGGACAGCCACAGGGACCGGGACACCCGCGGGACACAGGGACACAGCCCCGTGAGCACGTCGGCCCTCTGCATCGGCAGCAGCGACTTGCCGTCGATCTCCTGGGGACCACGGGCATTGGGGACAGGGAGGGACACTGGGGACAGGGAGGGACAGCCATGGGGACAGGGGACAGAACCTGGAGCATCCCCAGGCGATGGAGGAGGGTGGGGTGAGGGTATCTCCGGGAGAAATGGTGTTTGGGGACATCTGCAGGGACAAAGGACACGGGGACAGTGGGGACACGCCAGTGAGGGACAGTGCGGGGACAGCCACGGTGAGGGGGGGGACGCCTGGGGGACTCTGGGGGATGGACTCTGGGGTGAGCCAGGGAAGGTCGAGGTAGGAGGTGGGTGGTCAGGGGGACTGGGGACACCCCAGGGACAACGGGGACACCCGGAGGGCAGGGGTGGCCACAGAGGAGTTCTGCAGGGAGGGGGCCGTTCTTGGGGACAGCCACCGTGACAGGGGACACTGTGGGGACACCTGGGGGACAGAGGGGACAGGGGTGGCCCCACCTGCTCCTGGAAGGCCCCGGCCTGCTCGGGGAAGCCGGCCTCAGTGAAGTACTCGACCACGTCCCGCACTGACCACTCCACCGGGTCACGGCCTTGTCCTTGCGCCCGGCCCTGGGGACAGGGGACAGCGTCACAGGGACACACGGGGGACACCGTGGGGACACGGTCACTGGGACACAGGGACAGCGTCGTGGGGACATGCAGGGGGGACACACAGACACGGTCACCACCATGGGGGACACGGTCACTGGGACACAGGGACAGTGTGGGGACACACAGACACGGTCACTGGGACACAGGGACAGTGTGGGGACACACAGACACGGTCACTGGGACACAGGGACAGTGTGGGGACACAGACAGGGTCACCACCATGGGGACACGGTCACTGGGACACAGGGACTGTGGGGACAGAGTCACAGCAACAGGGGGGTTACACGGGGACATGGTCACAGGGACAGGGGACATCCGGGGGACATGGACACAATGGGTCATGGGGACAGCAGGACACTGGAGGGGACACAAGGGGACACTGGGTGGCACACAGGTGCACATAGGGACACAAGGGGACACTGGGTGGCACACAGGTGACACACAGGGACAAGGGGACACTGGCCCCAACTCACGTGCAGCTGAACGGGGGCCCCCCTCGGCAGCCTGGGGGCCCGGCCGGCCCGGGGACAGCGGCACCGAGGGCTCAGCCCCCGCCAGCGCCGGGGACACTGCGGGGACACCAACGGGTCACCCCGGGACAGCCCCGAGTGACCACACACCCAGAGTGACCCCCAGCACCGAGTGACCCCCAGCACCGAGTGACCCTCCACCCTCTGCCCTGACCCTACAGCCCAGACTGACCCCCACCCCCTAAACTGCCCCCCAGCACCCCCAAACTTACACACCCCTACCCTCAAACTGCCCCCATCACCCCCAAAACTGCCCTCAGCACCCCCACACTTAAACCCCCCTACCCCCATCACCCCCAAAACTGCCCTCAGCACCCCCAAAACCACCCTCCCCCTCAGTCAGTACCTGCTCTGTCGGGCTGCCCGAAGGCCCCCTCTTTTTTGAGGGGGGCCATGTGCTGGCAGCCCCCCTCCCCCCGGGGCGCAGGCCTTGGGCTGGGGGGGGCCGCTCGGGGGGGCGGCTGCCCTGGGGGGCGCAGGGGGGGGCCCCCCCCGGCCCTCCCCGTTCAGCTGCCGGGGGGGCCCCGCATCCTCCGAGGCCTCTGAGCCCGTCCCGTCCTCGTCTTCCTCGTCCTCATCATCCTCCTCCTCCTCCTCCTCCCGCGCCGAGGCCTCGCTGCTGCTGCAGGGGGGCTGGGGGGCCCCAAAAGCACAGCGTGAACATCACTCCATAGAGAACCCCGGGAGCTGGGACGCCCCCCGGCAATCTACAGCCCCCCGAAAGTCTGTGACCCCAAAAATGTATAGCCCTGACAGCAAAATCGACAGCCCCCACCAGAACTCCACAGCTGCACCTTGACCACCCCGCAGTCTGACACCAACCCCCCCCCAAAAAATTCAGAACACCCTCAGTCCTGAAAGACACCCCCCAATGCAGGACACCCCCAAAAGTGACCCCCCCCCAGTCCTGCAGGGTCCCCCAAACCCCAGGATCCCTCATTTCTGCACTCCCCCCACCCGCGCTGTCACCCCAGCATTGTCATTGTCCCCCCCCCCCACATCCTGGGGTTCCCCCAACCTCCCAGCCCCCCACCCTCATCCAGTCCTGGCTCTTGGTGACCCCAAAACCCCCGCAGGTCCCTGCTGTCACCCCAGGTCCCCTAAATTCCCCTGTCCCCCCTCTCCAGGTCCCCCAAATCCTCTTGGCCTCCCCAACATCCCCTTGAGACCTCTGCTGTCCCCCACTGCCCCAGTCCCCTCAGAGGACCCCCTAAATCCTCTCAGGATCCCTCCCCAAGTCCCTTCAGCCCCCCCAGACCCTTTCTCTGTGTCCTGTGTCCCCTCCACCTTGTGTTCCCTCTCTGTCCCCGCCAACCCTTCAGGGGTCCCCCTCAGGACCCCAGTGTCCCCTCACCCACCCCCTGTCCCCCTCAGCCCTCCTGTCCCCGGTCCCCCCAGAGCCCCCCAGTCCCCTCTGTACCTTCAGGGTCCCCTCAGCCCTCCCGGCTCCCCCTCACGACCCCCAAACCCCTCACAGCCCCTTCCCCAGTGCCCCTCAGGCTCCCCCCTCACGGAGCCCCCAATTCCCCCCTGGGCTCTTCTCCCGGGGCCCCCTCAAGACCCCCGGGCCCCCCAAGTCTCCCCCCCTTCCCACACTCTCCTCACACCCTCAGGATCCCCTCAGGCCTCCCCGGTGCCCCGCTCACGACCCCCGAACCTTTCCCGTGCCCCCCGTTCCGCTCAGCGCTCGGTGCCCGCTCACGACCCCCGGGCCCCTCCGCTCCTCTCAGCCCCCCGAGACCCCCGGCCCTTCCCGCGCTGCCTCGCACCCCTCAGGGTCCCCGCACGATGCCCTGTCCACGGAGCCGCCTCTTCCCCTCAAGTCTCATCCCCTTCCCGCGATGCCCCCTCACGACCCCCGGGCCCTTCCCCAGTGTCCCCTCAGGGCTCCCCTTGGCCCCTCAGGACCACCACCCCCCCCGGTGCCCCCTCACGACCCCCGCTCCCCTCATCGCTCCCCTCCCTTCGATGCCCCCTCAGGGCCCCCTCAGCCCCCGGTGCCCCCTCACGACCCCCACTCCTGCCAGCCCCTCACGGTCTCGCCGCCGCTTCCCGCGCTCCCCCCTCACAATGCGCGGGCCCCCCGTTCCCCCCAGCCCCTCACCGTTCCCCCCAGCCCCTCACCGCTCCCCCCACGCCCCTCCTCACCTTCCGCGCCCTCCCCGCGGCCGCTCTCCCGCGCTCCCGCGGGCCGTGGCGATGGCGCCCAGCCGGGTGCGCTCGGGCCGGGCCCCCGCCGCCCGCTCCGCCGCCGCCGCCCGCCCCGGGGGCCGCCCCGGCCGCCCCCCCGCCGCCGCCGGGCGCGGCCGAGCCCTGGAGGCGGCCGCGGGTGAGGCGGCCGTCGCCGCCGAGCAGCCGCGCGGTGTCGCGGAGGCTGACGGGCGGCGGGCGGCGGGCGGGCGGCGGCGGGCGGCGCGGCGGCTGCACGCGGGCGGCGTTGCGGTACGAGATGCTGCCCTTGTAGGAGACGCGGAGCACGGCGCGCTGCTGGATCAGCTTCTCCAGCTCGGCACGGGTGCGCTCGGGCTCGGGGCCGTGCCGCCGCCGCACCATGCGGCAGATGCGCTCCAGGTCCGGCCGCGCCTTGCGCGAACGCAGCGAGTCGATGGTGTCCAGGATCCACTCCTGGTACCGCGGGGCCTGCTCGGGGCCCGGCGGCGGCGGCGGCGGCACCGCCATGGCCCCCCCCGCGGCACCGCCGGCCCCCCCCCTCCCGCGCCCCTTCCTCCTCCTCCTCCTCCTCCTCCGCCCCCGCCCCGCCCGCGCGCGCCCGCTCGGAGGAGGAGCCGCGGCGCCGCGCGCGCGCGCCACGGGATGGGGCCGCCCCGCGCGGCCGCGCCCACTTAAAGCCACGCCCACAACGGTTACAAGCCACGCCCATCCCACTCAAACCACGCCCATAACCCTGGAAGCCACGCCCATATTAAGCGTCTCCGCCCCTTTGTTATTAAGACACGCCCATCTATGTAAACCACGCCCAGGTGGAAAGGCCACGCCCTTTGTGGGAGAGACCACGCCTTTTCAGAGGCCACGCCCACCTCTGTGTGCCCGGGCCCCCCAAAATGGAGACCACCAATTGAATGGACCCCCTGAGCCCATGGAGCCCCCCAAACCCATGGGGTCACCCCGAGCCCATGGAGCCCCCCCAAACCCATTGGGGTCACCCCAAACCCCATGGGGTCACCCCGAGCCCATGGGGTCACCCCAAACCCATGGGGTCACCCCGAACCCATTGGGGTCACCCCGAACCCATTGGGGTCACCCTGAGCCCATGGAGCCCCCCAAACCCATGGGGTCACCCCAAACCCATGGGGTCACCCCGAACCCATTGGGGTCACCCCAAACCCATGGGGTCACCCCAAACCCATTGGGGTCACCCTGAACCCATGGAGCCCCCCAAACCCATTGGGGTCACCCCAAACCCATGGGGTCACCCCGAACCCATTGGGGTCACCCCAAAACACTCACTCGGAGCCCCCCAAACCCATGGGGTCACCCCGAACCCATGGAGCCCCCCCAAACCCATGGGGTCACCCCGAACCCATTGGGGTCACCCCAAACCCATGGAGCCCCCCAAACCCATGGGGTCACCCCGAACCCATTGGGGTCACCCCAAACCCATGGGGTCACCCCGAGCCCATGGGGTCACCCCAAACCCATGGGGTCACCCCGAACCCATTGGGGTCACCCCGAACCCATTGGGGTCACCCTGAGCCCATGGAGCCCCCCAAAACCCATGGGGTCACCCCAAACCCATGGGGTCACCCCCGAACCCATTGGGGTCACCCCAAACCCATGGGGTCACTCCCAAACCCATTGGGGTCACCCTGAACCCATGGAGCCCCCCAAACCCATTGGGGTCACCCCAAACCCATGGGGTCACCCGAACCCATTGGGGTCACCCCAAACCCATGGAGCCCCCCCAAACCCATGGGGTCACCCCGAACCCATTGGGGTCACCCCAAACCCATGGGGTCACCCCGAACCCATGGAGCCCCCCAAACCCATGGGGTCACCCCGAACCCATTGGGGTCACCCCAAACCCATGGAGCCCCCCAAACCCATGGGGTCACCCCCGAACCCCATTGGGGTCACCCCAAACCCATGGGGTCACCCTGAGCCCATGGAGCCCCCCCAAACCCATGGGGTCACCCCGAACCCATTGGGGTCACCCCAAACCCATGGAGCCCCCCAAACCCATGGGGTCACCCCGAACCCATTGGGGTCACCCCAAACCCATGGGGTCACCCTGAGCCCATGGAGCCCCCCCAAACCCATGGGGTCACCCCGAGCCCATGGAGCCCCCCAAACCCATGGGGTCACCCCAAACCCACGGGGTCGCCCCGAACCCATTGGGGTCACCCCAAACCCATGGGGTCACCCTGAGCCCATGGAGCCCCCCCAAACCCATGGGGTCACCCCCGAGCCCATGGAGCCCCCCAAACCCATGGGGTCACCCCAAACCCACGGGGTCGCCCCGAACCCATTGGGGTCACCCCGAGCCCATGGAGCCCCCCAAACCCATGGGGTCACCCCGAGCCCATGGAGCCCCCCAAACCCATGGGGTCACCCCGAATCCATTGGGGTCACCCCAAACCCATGGGGTCACCCCGAATCCATTGGGGTCACCCCAAACCCATGGGGTCACCCCGAACCCATTGGGGTCACCCCGAATCCATGGAGCCCCCCCCAAACCCATGGGGTCACCCCGAATCCATTGGGGTCACCCTGAACTCATGGAGCCCCCAAACCCATTGGGTCACCCCGAATCCATGGAGCCCCCCCAAACCCATGGGGTCACCCTAAACTCACTGGGACCCTCCCAAACCCACGGGTCACCCCAATTCCAGAGCCCCCCAAAGTCATGGACACCCCAAACCCACTGGGGTCCCCCCCAAACCCATGGGAGCCCCCACTTTGGGAGGACCCCAACATTTCCAAACCCGATTTTTATCCCAAATTTTATTGATTCATCCCAAACCCATTTACAATGAAGTTTTGGGGGGGCTGGCTGCCCTTCCCCCCCAGGGGGTTTTGGGGACCCCCCCGGTTTTGGGGACCCCCATTTGGGGACAAAGGGAGGGGGGCTTCCACCTGGGGGGGTTAAAACAGGGGAGTCA